>NC_057794.1:95583819-95606427 GCF_018294505.1 Triticum aestivum
CGACGGTGAGCTTTGCTCCGGCGGACGGCGGCTCGGGTGGTCGAGGGACTCGTCGGAGAGGGCTGCAGAGATCAAATTGAAGAGGGGGTTAGGCTTCTGGTAGCTAGAGGGGGTAACGGACGGGGTTTGGGCGCCGGAGATGGCCTCACCGGAGCGAATCGTGGTGGAGGCCGAGGTGGATCGGGGCGGCCGGAGTTGGGGGAGGAGACCTCCTCGAGGTCCTCCTAGTGGCCTGGCGGGGCGTTGGTGAGGAGTGGTGATGATGCATGCACGAGGGTGAGCTCAGGGGCCCTTTTTATAGGCAGCCCGAGGCGGTTGCCGTGAACGGGGGTCTCCGGCGAGTGATTACGGCGGTGCTGTGGTTGGGCAGTGGGATTAGGGGCTTGGGCATCGCCGTTGAGGTCCACCGGTTCCATTTAGGTGCTAAACGGGCTGGGATTTGGTGCTATGGGTGAGCTCGACGGAACGGGGGTGGCGCGGCCCGTCGGCGGCAGGGAGCACGTTCCGTGCTTGCCGGGCCACGACGACGGTGCCACGGGCGTGCGCTGGCATGGCAGGGACACGCGGAGAGCCAGTGGGTGTTGGGCGGCGCCGGGTGGCGTGGCGAGAGGGCTCGGGCCCTTGTTGGCCGCCACGGAAGGTGCAGCCACCGCAGAAGCTTCCAACGCCGGCGAGGCTCGTCGCTACCGACGCCAGGAATCGGCCAAGCGTGCGTGCGGGGTGCTGGCCAGGGAGAAGAGGCTGCGTGCAACGCGCCAGGGCGCACTGTGGCCGCGTGACCGAGTCTGACGAAGGAAAAAAATGACTGAATCTTTGAACTTTCTGAACTTGCAAAGGAACAGTGGAGCTCAGGTGTTTGACAGAATGTTTTTGGCCTCTGGGGATTTTTCCTTGAGCTGATTTTTGGTGGAGTGGCTACTCATTGCTCCAGTAGGCTGCCTGAATTTTGGTGGAATTTTTGGAGCAGTGTAGATATGAATTTCATCAAATTTGGCAAATCTGGTCCAAACTTGCAGAGACTGAATTTTGAAAAATTTGAAAAGAGAAGGAGTGGATCAAGATGGTTCTGGGTTGTGGGTACAAAGGACTATCCAGGAGAGTTGGTTTGAGGTCAAAACTCAAATGCAAAAGGGTACTTGCTTTGAAAATCACTCAGGCTCCAAATAATTTTCAGAAATGATTTGAGAGGAAAAATAATTAGAATAAAATCCAAAACTTGCTTGGATTAGTTGGGACAGAGAACCTAGGTTGATTACAAGGAGGAGGGGAGGTTTTGGAGGGGTTTTACCACATGGGCAAAATGCCAAGTCATGGGTGGTTTTCAAGATATGAAAATCCCAAATTTTCATAGAGTTTCTTTTTAAAATAAAAAGATTAAACTCCCAAAATAGATTTGAGAGGGAACCAACAGAGAAGAAGTTTCAAAAGATCAAACACCATAGCTTGAATAAAAATAAAAACCTTGCCAAAGAAAAGGAAGTTTTTAAGAGGAAGGTTTTTCTAAAAAAATAAATGGCCTCTTTTCAAAAACCACAAAGTTTTTGATAAAAACCAAATTAAAATTTTGGAGTGTCACAACACCTACCCCCTTAGGAAAAATCTCGTCCCCGAGATTTCAGCTGATCCTTAAATAAGTGTGGATGCTCAGCCCGAAGAAAATCCTCTCTTTCCCAAGTTGCTTCAGTGTCGGTGTGATTGCTCCATTGGACTTTGAAAAACTTGATGGTCTTCTGTCGGGTCCTCCTTTCAGACTCCTCTAATATTCTTACGGGATGTTCCCAATAAGTGAGGTATGGCTGCACGTCAATGTTTTCATGGGATACTTGTTTCTCTGGGTTGCTTACGCACTTCCTTAATTGAGAGACGTGGAACACGTCGTGAATGTCGGACAAGTCTTCGGGTAAGTCTAGCTGGTAGGCTACAGTGCCTCTTCGTGCCACTATGCAGAATGGTCCAATGAATCTTGGTGCTAACTTTCCTTTAATCTTAAACCGTTGCAGTCCTCTCATAGGGGATACTCTCAGGTATATGAACTCATCGGGTTCGAAGCTGACCCTATGATGTTTCTGATCATAATAACTCTTCTGTCGACTTTGAGCGGTCTTAAGTCGGTCTCTGATTAGCTTGACCTTTTCCTCGGCTTCTCTGAGCATGTCTGGTCCGAAGATGCGGCTGTCTCCGGTCTTTGACCAATTTAACGGGGTACGACATCTTCGTCCGTATAAAGCCTCAAATGGTGCCATTTGTAGGCTGGCCTGGTAGCTATTGTTGTACGCGAACTCGGCGTATGGCACGCTTTCTTCCCAACTGGTTCCATATGTGAGGACACATGCTCTCAGCATGTCTTCTAAAACCTGGTTTACGCGTTCTGTTTGTCCATCAGTCTGTGGGTGGTATGCGGTACTGAAGGCTAGTTGGGTTCCCAGAGCCTGTTGTAAATGCTCCCAAAATCTTGAGACGAACTGAGTGCCTCTGTCGGATATTATAGTCTTCGGGACACCGTGCAGACAAACTATGCGGGAAATATAAATCCTGGCAAGCCTCTGAGTGGTGTGGGTCGTCTTTATTGGAATAAAGTGTGCCACTTTGGTTAACCTGTCAGTGATGACCCATATGGCATCATTCCCGTGTCGTGACCGAGGTAGTCCGACAATGAAATCCATCCCTATTTCATCCCATTTCCACTCAGGTATTTTGTTCGGTTGCAGTAGTCAGGCTGGTCTCTGATGCTCAGCTTTTATGCGTTGACATGAGTCACAACATGCAATGAAGGTGGCTATGTCCCTCTTCATACCGTGCCACCAAAATCTTTCCTGAATATCCTTATACATTTTGGTTCCTCCAGGGTGGATTGAATATGGAGTGGTGTGTGCTTCAGCTAAAATTTGCTATTTAAGGTCTTCTATGTTTGGCACGCAGAGCCTTTCTCCGTACCATAATATTCCTTCATTGTCTATTACGAATTCCGAGGCCTTGCCCATACTCAACTTTCTTTTGATGCCTTCGATGCTGGTGTGACCGGGCTGAGCTTCTTTAATTTTCTCCACAAGGTTGGGTTGTATTTCCAAGTTTGATATGGTGCCTTCTGCTACCATTATCAAGTTGAGCTTGGCAAATTCTTGTTGGAATTCGGGCCTCAAGCTGTGCAGATTGTTTTCGTCGGAGCTGGGGTTCCGACTAAGGGCATCGGCCACTACATTTGCTTTCCCTGGATGGTAATGGATACCAACATCATAATCCTTTACCAACTCCAACCAACGTCGTTGCCGTAAGTTTAGTTCTGGCTGTGTGAAAATATATTTGAGACTTTTGTGATCCGTATATATTTCACATCGATTCCCAAGTAAGAAATGCCTCCATTCCTTGAGTGCATGAATAACTGCTGCCATTTCTAAGTCATGAGTGGGATAATTTTCCTCATGCTTGCGAAGTTGCCTTGAAGCGTAGGCGACAACCTTGCCTTCCTGCATCAACACGCATCCGAGACCCTTTCCGGACGCGTCACAATATACTTCAAAATTCTTGTGTATGTCGGGTACAATTAATACCGGTGCTGTCGTTAACTTCCGCTTTAGCTCTTGGAAACTTTTCTCGCAGGCTTCTTTCCATTCAAACTTCTTATCTTTCTTGAGCAACTGTGTCATAGGCTTGGCTATGGTGGAAAATCCTTCAATAAATCTGCGGTAATATCCTGCCATTCCCAAGAAACTCCGTATGTCTGTTACGCTGGCTGGTGACTTCCAGCCAAGTACGGCCTTGACTTTCTCTGGGTCCACTGCGATACCGTCTTGGGTCAGTACGTGGCCTAGAAAGCCTACTTGTCTTAGCCAAAATTCGCACTTGCTGAACTTGGCATACAATTGGTGTTTTCTTAGCTCTCCTAGCACAATCCTGAGATGTTCTGCGTGCTCTTCTGGTGTCTTGGAGTATACCAGAATATCATCGATGAATACCACGACGAACTTGTCCATAAACTTCATAAATACTTTGTTCATGAGGTGAACAAAATATGTTGGGGTGTTAGTTAATCCAAAAGGCATCACTGTGAACTCGTACAGTCCATATCTGGAGGTGAAGGCTGTTTTGGGGATATCTTCCGCTCGTACCTTCAATTGATGGTATCCTAACCTTAAGTCAATTTTTGAGAATACCTTGGCCTGAGCGAGTTGATCAAACAAATCGTTTATCCTTGGCATCGGGTATTTGTTTTTGACTGTGACCATGTTAAGTGCTCGATAGTCAATACACAATCTCAACGTTCCATCCTTCTTTTTGGCAAATAAAATTGGTGATCCCCAAGGTGAGGAGCTGGCTCGAATGTATCCTTTTTCCAGTAATTCCTTTATTTGCTTCTTCAACTCGATCAACTCGGATGGTGCCATTCTGTATGGTTTCTTGTATATGGGGGTGGTTCCTGGTGCTAGCTCAATGCGGAATTCTATTTCTCGGTCTGGTGGCATGCCTGGTAGTTCTTCAGGGAATACATCTGGAAATTCACACACTACTGGAACCTTGTTTAGCTCAGAAACGTCCACCTTATTCAATCTCGGTTGCCGGGGTATTTTTCCTTCCTTGGCTGATACTCTTATTGTCTTCCCTTGGTGGTGTGTGAGCATCACGGTCCTGTTGAAACAGTCGATAAAACCCTTATTGGTGGTTAGCCAATCCATCCCTAGGATGACATCCAGTCCTTTATTTTCCAACACAATAAGATTTGCGTGAAACTCCAATCCTTCGAACTCAATGACCACATTCTGACAGTAATTCTGAGTAACTTGCTGAATCCCAGGGGACTTGATGATCATGGATTTCTCCAAAGGAAGCATCGAAAAATTATTTTGCAAAGCAAAATTTTTCGAAATGAAAGAGTGAGAAGCTCCAGAATCAAACAAAACCATTGCAGGTATTGTGTTGACAGGAAACGTACCGAGTACGATATCCGGAGCATTTTGTGCCTCCTCTTTGGTTACGTGGTTCAGATGACCCTTCCTGTGGTTATTGTTGGGATTGAAATTGTTTCGCTTGGGCGCGGAATTGTTGCCGCCATTGTTCGGCTTTGGGGTTGAATTCCTTGGCTTGGGGCACTGTTTGGCATAGTGCCCTTCTTCTCCACAAGCGTAACAAGTAACGCCGGGGCGATAGGTGAATTCCTTGTCCCTTGCATAAAAATTCTTGATTGGGCGTGAGACATTGGATGAGGATTTGAGTGTCCCACCCTTTTAAAAATCTGTCTTGCTTCGGTGATTGCTAGCATGGTTAGTCTGGTCCCTTTTTCGTTTGCGGATGTCTTCCAGACTACGTCTCTCATTTTCCAGAGTAATGGCTTTGTCCACCAGTGTTTTAAAATCAGGAAAAGTGTGCACGACCAGTTGCCATTTAAGCGCGGGCGCCAGACCGTCAAGGAATTTCTCCATCTTCTTGATTTCAGTCATACGCTCTTCATTGGCGTAGCGGGACAATAGAGTAAATTGACTGTTGTAATCTGACACTGTCATGTTCCTTTGTTTGAGGTCATCGAACTCTCTCTTCTTGATTTTCATAATACTCTTAGGAATGTGTGCACCACGAAAACCTTCCTTGAAATCATCCCAGGTTATGTCATTTTTGTTGGGATGCATGTGCAGAAAATTCTCCCACCACGATGCGGCTGCTCCTGTGAGATAGTGCGGAGCATACAATACCTTTTCGGGGTCTGAAAATTTTGCAATAATTAATTTTCTCTCCATATCTCGAAGCCAATCCTCGGCCTCAAGAGGTTTGTCAGTGTGGGAAAATGTTTGAGGACGTGTCTTCTGTAGCTCGGACAACTTGGAATGCTGCTGATACTGTCCATGGTGATTTCCCATGTTGATGACTTGGTTCATCATTTCACGATGTTGTTGCTGACTCTGCTCATAAAGGCGGCACATTTGTGAAAGTGCCGATTCACTGCCCTGTTGGCTTGACTGTCCCTGAGTGAACTCGTTGCTGGGTTGTGTATCATAGTTTTCCTCTGGTGGAAATGGCATGGAGCGAGTCCAAGGACGAGACATTTTTCACTCTGGGGAAATATTTTTTGTAAAACTCATAAGAAAAGCGGAAAGAGTCGCAAAAAAAATTCCAAAAAAATGCATAAAGCTGGCAAATAAAACTAAATAACCCAGCTTACTTAAGAAAAACAAATCGACTTGCGCACGGAGAAGGACTGCTCATTACATATCTTACACGCGGGCGGTAATTATACAATACATCACTCAGGGTATGTGTACATAATCCTGACATGTTATTTAGGCTAGTGCACTTCTCCAGATCCTACATGATGCGCAAACAGGCTACTTCTCACAACCTATGTACATATCTTACAAATCGGTACATTACATGGCAGCTAGGCGTACTCAGGCAGAGATGTTGACGACCTCCTTTGCCCTGCCTAGGGCGAGGCGTAGCGAGGTTGGGGACTCGACTTCCTCCTCGCTAATAGGCTCCATACGTGTAGTGTTGCGCAGAGTGGACGGAGCGGTTGCCAGGGGTGGAGCAACACGTACAGGAGTGGGCGCGAAGGGTGGTGCAGTGCGCACTGAAGTGGGTGCAATGACTTGGTTGAATTCTTCGGTAGAAGGCATGCGACGAGTAGGCGTATAAGATGCTGATGACGAGACAAAAGTCAGTGGCGGTGCGATGGGTAGGAGCTCCCTCCTGTTGGCAGCACAGCCATGAACTGAGTCCATGCGGGTAGCTACGAAGTCGTCCACCAGGTTGTCGAAGGCTGCCTCCAGGGCCCGGAGATACTCAATGAGCATCTCAAAAGCCTCGTCTCGTTCTCCTCTGGGGCAGGAGTATGTGTAGTGACAGGTGTAAGGCACATGGCATGGAAGATAGCGGTAACGACGAGTCTTCATCACGGGGAGGACATCCCTGAGACGAGCTATCGCCTCGCGGGCTGCCATCTGCATAGCATGCCTCTCCGTAGGCATGGCTCTTCCCAAGAACCGGAAGCGGCGTAACTCACCACGTCCTCCCTTGAACTGCACCGCGGCCTGGTGCATGGTCAGACTGTCATTGACTCGGTGCTGGCAGAGTGTGAAAACTGGGCGCATAGATGGCCCCATCGCGACCTGAACGATGAAGGAAAGAAGCTTGACGAACCCATCGGGCACGTTGGCGAAGGTCTGAGACTCGCAGCTGTTGTCGGCCATCTACAAAAGTAGGCAAAAATTCTGCATGGTCAGATCATAAATTTATGCTGACTGACAGAAAATGACTACAATTGCAAAAATATAAATTAGCTCTATCATGCTAATAATCAATTAGCGATCGCACCTAGTGGCTTCCTACAGTCAGCCTGGCTCTGGTACCAAGCTTGTCACCACCGGTTTTCCAATAAAAATATTTATTGAGAAACCAATCTTTTGAGTCCAGTATGAGAGAAATCCTCCTCACTGGTAGACAGATTCTTGATACAATAAGCCAGTAGCATAAAATATATTACAGGGTCGAACTACGGTTGCTCAACCAAATTATTACAAGCACGCCAATAATTATACATAATGGCGGACCTGACACAGTGGTGTGGAGGCATACTACTGACTCGAGGATAGGGCGGTGGTGGAGAAACACAGCGGGGAGAGAAATACAAGACTCTAAGTCTGTCATCTCATCGAGCGTCGAGGTGAGGCTCGATGAATTTATTTGGTAGCGGAAGCGGATATAAAACAGTGACCAAATCCAGGGTCGCACGAGATTGACTGGGACTCCTCTAGGTGTCGGACTCGCTATCAAACTCTTCATCCATGAGATCGCCTTCGTCGGCATCTGGCCAAATCAACAAGCCAGTGAGTACTTTGAAAGTACTCGCAAGATAGTTCGGACGTAAGATATAACAAATGCATGCATGGATGCGTCATGAATAATTCACCAATGTACATTCAAAAATTAGCATAACAAGGTAACTAAAAGGGAAACGGCGGTAGTCCGCCTGAAATCCCAACAAAACATAAATAAATACCGATCGGGTGTCTGAAGCGACGCCTCGAAAGGTGAATAAATAAATATAAGGAAATGATGCCTCATTCGGGCGTCTTAGCGACACCACATAAAGGGCTTTAAAAGAAATACCACAGTCGGACATCGGGGCGACATCACAGAAAGGGCTTTAAAAGAAATGCCACAGTCGGACGTCGGGGCGACATCACAGAAAGGGCTTTAAAAGAAATGCCACAGTCGGACGTCTGAGCGACATCGCATAAAGGGCTTGAAAAGAAAGTAGAATACAACAATGCCACAGTCGGACGTCTGAGCGACATCGCAGAAAGGGCTTTTATTCACAAGTAAATAATACTCATAATAAACATTTAATTCATGAGAATAAATGGGTTAGTCCATCTACAGGAATAATCATTTAACCGGAATTAGCACTCATGCGGATCACCGGAGTCTCTGCCATCAAAACTGACATTTGATTAGGGTAAGATAATATCGATCTAGGACAGGGAATAGATGATTTGGACGAATATATGACTCTGCAGAGTTTGTACAAAATTTTTCCCACAGCCAACGGATTTCCGTAGTCATGAAGGACTAGTTTCGTTTACGGTATTTCGGAAGAAAACACAACTAACCAGTACACACCCATCCTACCTCTCGATGCTAGGAATCACCCTAGACATCGTCCAAGAAAAACTTTTGAGATAGGGAGATCACAATCTCGAATAGCATGGGATCAAATTTATATACGCGCGCTCTAAGGGGTGCCCCCCTCTCGGTCCCAACCGGAAACACCCATGCCCCCTGACCGGATGACTGGCTTTAATCTAGGGCCATGGAACCATCATCACGGCCTCTCCTTTTGGTGTGTACCAGAAAAGCGGTTTGCAACTTACTAAACCATATTCCTTGCGGAAAACATGTGGTAGTACAGGGAAGGAAATGAGAGGAACTGGACCGATACGGTTTGACACTGAAGTCACATAGTCTGGCATAAGACTGGCATGCTACGACACTGCCATCTTACACATCCTCATGCCAACACATGGCCATTCATACTCACATCCATCCACTTATGGATCATCGAACTCACTTACCTCAATATTGCATAAAATAACGTTCATCGATATGCTCCTCAACATGCCATGAAACTAACTAAATGCAAAACATGCCAAGACACTCATCATATCAAAAGTTCAAACATGCTTGCCTAGTTCAGAGTAGTCGGAGCCTAGCTCGGTGAAGTTCGCGGCTCCGTCACCTCCTTCGGTATCTACGGTATAAAGAAAATATATGCGCTATCATAAATACCAAGGAGTGCACAAAAAGTATTCCAAATATTTTTCAAATAAATCTGATAAAAAACTAGACGAAATTTTAAAGAGAACAAAAAAAGAATCAATCAAAAAAACTTTTCTAATTAAAAGTTATAAAGGTTGTTGCCCAGGGACTCATCTGTAATGAAACAGAAAGTTTCCAGGGGCTAGCTTATAAAAACAGAAACGCTTCGGCAGAAACTACGCCAGCCCAAAGGGAAAACGCATTTTGCCCGAAGGCGCTTCCAGAAAACGATTCAATAGAGAGGGCAGAGAGGCTGACGGTGGGGTCCCACTCGTCAGGTTTGAACTTTCAAAAAGGGGGGGGGACGAAGGTCGTCGGCGCCCGAGAGCCGCGGTGGTCGCCGGCGGCGATCCACGGCGAGGCAGGGGGATCGGAGGGTACCTCCGTGCTCAGGGCGCCATTCCGCGTCGGTTGGTGGTGGTGGTGGTCGCCGGCGAGTACCACGTCGATGGCGAGCTTTGCTCCGGCGGACGGCGGCTCGGGTGGTCGAGGGACTCGTCGGAGAGGGCTGCAGAGATCAAATTGAAGAGGGGGTTAGGCTTCTGGTAGCTAGAGGGGGTAACGGACGGGGTTTGGGCGCCGGAGATGGCCTCACCGGAGCGAATCGTGGTGGAGGCCGAGGTGGATCGGGGCGGCCGGAGTTGGGGGAGGAGACCTCCTCGAGGTCCTCCTAGTGGCCTGGCGGGGCGTTGGTGAGGAGTGGTGATGATGCGTGCATGAGGGTGAGCTCAGGGGCCCTTTTTATAGGCAGCCCGAGGCGGTTGCTGTGAACGGGGGTCTCCGGCGAGTGATTACGGCGGTGCTGTGGTTGGGCAGTGGGATTAGGGGCTTGGGCATCGCCGTTGAGGTCCACCGGTTTCATTTAGGTGCTAAACGGGCTGGGATTTGGTGCCATGGGCGTTCGCTGGTTGGGCAGTGGGATTAGGGGCAGGGAGCACGTTCCGTGCTTGCCGGGCCACGACGACGGTGCCACGGGCGTGCGCTGGCATGGCAGGGACACGCGGAGAGCCAGTGGGTGTTGGGCGGCGCCGGGTGGCGTGGCGAGAGGGCTCGGGCCCTTGTTGGCCGCCACGGAAGGTGCAGCCACCGCAGAAGCTTCCAACGCCGGCGAGGCTCGTCGCTACCGACGCCAGGAATCGGCCAAGCGTGCGTGCAGGGTGCTGGCCAGGGAGAAGAGGCTGCGTGCAACACGCCAGGGCGCACTGTGGCCGCGTGACCGAGTCTGACGAAGGAAAAAAATGACTGAATCTTTGAACTTTCTGAACTTGCAAAGGAACAGTGGAGCTCAGGTGTTTGACAGAATGTTTTTGGCCTCTGGGGATTTTTCCTTGAGCTGATTTTTGGTGGAGTGGCTACTCATTGCTCCAGTAGGCTGCCTGAATTTTGGTGGAATTTTTGGAGCAGTGTAGATATGAATTTCATCAAATTTGGCAAATCTGGTCCAAACTTGCAGAGACTGAATTTTGAAAAATTTGAAAAGAGAAGGAGTGGATCAAGATGGTTCTGGGTTGTGGGTACAAAGGACTATCCAGGAGAGTTGGTTTGAGGTCAAAACTCAAATGCAAAAGGGTACTTGCTTTGAAAATCACTCAGGCTCCAAATAATTTTCAGAAATGATTTGAGAGGAAAAATAATTAGAATAAAATCCAAAACTTGCTTGGATTAGTTGGGACACAGAACCTAGGTTGATTACAAGGAGGAGGGGAGGTTTTGGAGGGGTTTTACCACATGGGCAAAATGCCAAGTCATGGGTGGTTTTCAAGATATGAAAATCCCAAATTTTCATAGAGTTTCTTTTTAAAATAAAAAGATTAAACTCCCAAAATAGATTTGAGAGGGAACCAACAGAGAAGAAGTTTCAAAAGATCAAACACCATAGCTTGAATAAAAATAAAAACCTTGCCAAAGAAAAGGAAGTTTTTAAGAGGAAGGTTTTTCTAAAAAAAATAAATGGCCTCTTTTCAAAAACCACAAAGTTTTTGGTAAAAACCAAATTAAAATTTTGGAGTGTCACAATTTGGTATTCGTTCAATATTTTGATGAGATGTATGTTGTCTCTCCTCTAGTGGTGTTATGTGAACGTCGAATACATGACACTTCACCATTGTTTGGGCCTAGAGGAAGGCATCGGGAAGTAATAAGTAGATGATGGGTTGCTAGAGTGACAGAAGCTTAAACCCTAGTTTATGCGTTGCTTCGTAAGGGGCTGATTTGGATCCATATGTTTCATGCTATGGTTAGGTTTACCTTAATACTTTTGTTGTAGTTGCGGATGCTTGCAATAGAGGTTAATCATAAGTGGGATGCTTGTCCAAGTAAGGGCAGCACCCAAGCACCGGTCCACCCACATACCAAATTATCGAAGTACCGAACGCGAATCATATGAACGTGATGAAAACTAGCTTGACGATATTCCCATGTGTCCTCGAGAGCGCTTTACATCATATAAGAGTTTAACCAGGCTTGTCCTTTGCCACAAAAAGGATTGGGCCACCTTGTTGCACCTTATTTACTTTTGTTACTTGTTGCTCGTTACAAATTATCTTATCACAAAACTATCCGTTACCACTTATTTCAGTACTTGCAGAGAATACCTTGCTGGAAACTGCTTATCATTTCCTTCTGCTCCTTGTTGGGTTCGACACTCTTACTTATCGAAAGGACTACGATAGATACCCTATACTTGTGGGTCGTCAAGACTCTTTTCTGGCACCGTTGCCGGGGAGTGAAGCACCTTTGGTAGGTGGAATTTGGTAAGGAAAAATTTATATAGTGTGCTGAAATTTACTGTCACTTGTTACTATGGAAAGTAATCCTCTGAGGGGCTTGTTCGGGGTATCTTCACCCCGACCAATAGAGCAAAGAGTTGCTCCTCAACCTACTGAACCTACTAAAAATTAATATGAAAATGAAAATACTTGCTTTGAAGTTCAAGCGGGTATGATAGAAAAACTGCTAGCTAATCCTTTTTTAGGAGATGGAACAAAACATCCTGATGAACATCTGATATATGTGGATGAAGTTTGTGGATTACTTAAGCTTGCAGGTGTATCCGGAGATGTTGTTAAGAAGAAGGTCTTCCCTTTATCTTTGAGGGGAGATGCATCGACATGGTATAGGCTATGTGATGATATGAGGTCTTGGAATTACAAACGATTGAAATTGGAATTTCATCAGAAGTTTTATCCTATGCATCTTGTTCATCTTGATCGCAATTACACATATAATTTTTGGCCTCGCAAAGGAGAAAGCATCACTCAAGCTTGGGGGACGCTTAAGTCAATGTTATATCCATGCCCCAATCATGAGCTCTCAAGAGAAATGATTATTCAAAATTTTTATGCTCGGCTTTCTGGTAACAATCGCACCATGCTTGATACTTCTTGTGCTGGCTCTTTTATGATGAAGACTATTGAATTAAAATGGGATTTATTGGAAAGAATTAAACGCAACTCTGAAGATTGGGACCTCAACAATGGTAAGGAGTCAGGTATGACACCTAGTTTTGATTGTGTTAAATCTTTTATGGATACCGATATTTTTCGTAAATTTAGCACTAAATATAGACTTGACTCTGAAATAGTAGCTTCTTTCTGTGAATCTGTTGCTGCTTATGTTGATCTCCCTAAGGAGAAGTGGTTTAAATATCATCCTCCCATAGAAGTAAAAGTAGCTGCACCTATTAAAGTTGAAGAAAAGACTATCACTTATAATGATCCCATTGTTCCTACTTCTTATGTTGAGAAACCACCTTTCCCTGTTAGGATAAAGCATCATGCTAAAGCTTCAACTGTAGTTCGTAAAAGCAATATTCAAACATATACACCTCCTGAGCAAGTTAAAGTTGAACCTAATATTGCTATTGTTAAAGATCTCTTGTCTGATAATATAGATGTGCATGTTATTTATTTCTGTAATGACACTGCTAGAATTGCTAAACCCCGTGATAAAGATAAACCTAGACCTGTGGTAGGCATGCCTGTTATTTCTGTTAAAATAGGAGATCATTGTTATCATGGCTTATGTGATATGGGTGCTAGTGATAGTGCAATACCTTATTCCTTATACCAAGAAGTTATGCATGATATTGCACCTGCTGAAATAGAAGATATTGATGTCACAATTAAACTTGCCAATAGAGATACTATTTCACCAATGGGAATTGTTAGAGATGTTGAAGTCTTGTGTGGGAAAACTAAATATCCTGCTGATTTTCTTATTCTTGGTTCCCCACAAGATAACTTTTGTCCCATTATATTTGGTAGACCCTTCTTAAATACTGTTAATGCTACAATAGATTGCAAAAGAGATGTTGTTACTATCGGTTTATATGATATGGCCCATGAATTTAATTTTTCTAAATTTAGTAGACAACACCGTGAATAAGAATTACCTAGTAAGGATGAAATTATTGGTCTTGCTTCTATTGCAGTACCTCCAAGTGATCCTTTAGAACAATACTTGCTAGACCATGAAAATGATATGTTTATGAATGAAAGAAGGGAATTAGATGAAGTATTCTTTAAACAGGAACCTATTATGAAAAACAATTTGCCTGTTGAAATCCTAGGGGATCCTCCTCCACCCAAGGGTGATCCCGTGTTTGAGCTTAAACCGTTACCTGATACTCTTAAATATGCTTATCTTGATGAGAAAAAGATATATCCTGTTATTATTAGTGCTAACCTTTTAGAGCATGAAGAAGAGAGATTATTGAAAATACTGAAGAAGCACCGTGCTGCTATTGGGTATACTCTTAATGATATTAAGGGCATTAGTCCCACTCTATGTCAACATAAAATTAATTTGGAAGAAGATGCTAAACCAGTTTGTGATCATCAACGTCGGCTGAATCCTAAAATGAAAGAAGTGGTAAGAAATGAGATACTAAAGCTCCTTGAGGCAGGTATAATTTATCCCGTTGCTGATAGTCAGTGGGTAAGCCCTGTCCATTGTGTCCCTAAGAAGGGAGGTATTACTGTCGTTCCTAATGATAAAGATGAATTGATTCCTCAAAGAATTATTACAGGTTATAGGATGGTAATTGATTTCCGCAAATTAAATAAGGCTACTAAAAAGGATCATTACCCCTTACCTTTTATCGATCAAATGCTAGAAAGATTATCCAAACATACACATTTTTTCTTTCTAGATGGTTATTCTGGTTTCTCTCAAATACCTGTGTCAGCCAAAGATTAATCAAAGACTACTTTTACATGCCCTTTTGGTACTTTTGCTTATAGACGTATGCCTTTTGGTTTATGTAATGCACCTGCTACCTTTCAAAGATGCATGATGGTTATATTCTCTGACTTTTGTGAAAAGATTTGTGAGGTTTTCATGGACGACTTTTCCATCTATGGATCTTCTTTTGATGATTGCTTGAGAAACCTTGATCGAATTTTGCAGAGATGTGAAGAAACTAATCTTGTCTTGAATTGGGAAAAGTGCCACTTTATGGTGAACGAAGGTATTGTCTTGGGGCATAAAGTTTTTGAAAGAGGTATCGAAGTTGATAAAGCCAAGGTTGATGCTATTGAAAAGATGCCATGTCCCAAGGACATCAAAGGTATAAGAAGTTTCCTTGGTCATGTCGGTTTTTATAGGAGGTTCATTAAGGACTTCTCAAAAATTTCTCGGCCTCTGACTAATTTATTACAAAAAGATATACCATTTGTCTTTGATGATGATTGCGTACAAGCATTTGAAATACTTAAGAAAGCATTGATTTCTGCACCTATTGTTCAGTCACCTGATTGGAATTTACCCTTTGAAATTATGTGTGATGCTAGTGATTATGCTGTAGGTGTCGTTCTAGGACAAAGAGTCGATAAGAAACTAAATGTTATTCAATATGCTAGTAAAACCCTTGACAATGCTCAAAGAAATTATGCTACTACTGAAAAAGAATTCTTAGCAGTTGTATTTGCTTGTGATAAGTTTAGACCTTATATTGTTGATTCTAAAGTAACTATTCACACTGATCATGCTGCTATTAAATATCTTATGGAAAAGAAAGATGCTAAACCTAGGCTTATTAGATGGGTTCTCTTGCTACAAGAATTTGATTTGCATATTGTTGATAGAAAAGGAGCTGAGAACCCCGTTGCAGACAACTTGTCTAGGTTAGAAAATGTGCTTGATGACCCACTACCTATTGATGATAGCTTTCCTAATGAGCAATTAAATGTCATAAATGCTTCTCATACTGCTCCATGGTATGTTGATTATGCTAATTACATTATTGCTAAGTTTATACCACCTAGTTTCACATACCAGCAAAAGAAAAAGTTCTTCTATGATTTGAGGCATTACTTTTGGGATGACCCACATCTTTATAAAGAAGGAGTGGATGGTGTTATTAGACGTTGTGTACCTGAGCATGAACAGGAACAGATCCTACGCAAGTGTCACTCCGAAGCTTATGGAGGACACCATGCTGGAGATAGAACTGCACATAAGGTACTGCAATCTGGTTTTTATTGGCCTACTCTCTTCAAGGATGCCCGTAAGTTTGTCTTATCTTGTGATGAATGTCAAAGAATTGGTAATTTTAGTAGACGTCAAGAAATGCCTATGAACTATTCACTTGTTATTGAACCATTTGATGTTTGGGGCTTTGACTATATGGGACCTTTTCCTTCCTCTAATGGTTACACACATATTTTAGTTGTTATTGATTACGTTACTAAGTGGGTAGAAGCTATTCCAACTAGTAGTGCTGATCATAACACTTCTATTAAAATGCTTAAAGAAGTTATTTTTCCAAGATTTGGAGTCCCTAGATATTTAATGACTGATGGTGGTTCACATTTTATTCATGGTTCTTTCCGTAAAATGCTTGCTAAATATGATGTTAATCATAGAATTGCATCTCCTTATCACCCTCAGTCTAGTGGTCAAGTAGAATTGAGTAATAGAGAACTCAAATTAATTTTGCAAAAGACTGTTAATAGGTCTAGAAAGAATTGGTCCAAGAAACTTGATGATGCACTATGGACCTATAGAACTGCATATAAAAATCCTATGGGTATGTCTCCATATAAAATGGTCTATGGTAAAGCATGTCACTTACCTCTCGAACTAGAACACAAGGCTTATTGGGCTATTAAAGAACTTAATTATTATTTTAAACTTGTCGGTGAGAAGAGGTTATTTGATATTAGCTCACTTGATGAATGGAGAACCCAAGCCTACGAAAATGCCAAGTTGTTTAAAGAAAAAGTTAAAAGATGGCATGACAAAAGGATACAAAAGCGTGAATTTAATGTAGGTGATTATGTATTGCTATACAACTCTCGTTTAAGTTTTTTGCAGGAAAACTTCTCTCTAAATGGGAAGGCCCTTGCGTTATCGAGGAGGTCTACTGTTCCGGTGCCATAAAAATCAACAACTTCGAAGGCACAAACCCGAAGGTGGTGAACGGTCAAAGAATTAAACACTATATCTTAGGTAATCCAATAAATGTTGAAACCAATGTTATTGAAACCGTAACCCCGGAGGAATACATAAGGCACACTTTCCATAATGTTTCAGACTCCGAAAAGGAATAGGTATGTGGTAGGGTAAGTAAACCGACTCCAAAACAATTTTTAAGGCAATATTTCTCAGTTTTGGAATATTTAGAAAAATAGAAAAATAAGCAGCAGTCCGGGAAGGACACGAGGGCTCCACGAGGGTGGAGGGCGCGTCCTACCCTACTGGGCGTGCCCCCTACCTCGTGGGCACCTCTTGTGCTCTCCGGACTCCTCTTTCGTACACGACGCGTATTTTGGTCGGTAAAAATTCATTATATAATCTCTCGGGGGTTTTGACTCCTGTATCACGCAAAAATCCCTTGTTTTTTTTTCGAACTGTTGCTGCTGCAGATTAGAGCAAGATGTCTTCACAAGAGTCGATCGGGGAGAACTGGGTGTCTCATCCGGCACCAAGATCAACAACAAACAACAATGCTAACCTCTTTGGGCCAGCAACGGAGGAAGAGATGGAGGCTGATTTGAAGAGGATAGATGCCATGGAAGAGGATCAAGAAGTCACTTCCCGCCTCCAAGCTGGATTCACAATGGGAGAACTGTAGAGCTCGACTATTCCAAACTCGGTTATCCCTTCCAATGTTAGATTTCTTTCTTATGAGAATATGAAAAAGAGTGTCGCTGGTTCTCCCGCAGCTATGCAACACCCTTGGGTGCAGGGAGCTTTGGCTGTTACAGGAAATCTCCGAAAGGAAATAATGGACCTCAAGCAGCAAGTCAACAAGCTTGAGGAGGAGAACCGTATCTTGAGGGGCATCATCACCAAGAACATCACATCACCATCCCCGAAAAGAGAGACATAATCACATGGGTATGGGCACTCCACTTGGCAACTGCCAAGCTTGGGGGAGCGCCCTGGTATCGTATCACCATCACTTTTATCTTTACCCTTTTTCTTAGTTCGATCCTTTTGGTAATATCTTGATCTAGTAGAATAAAAGTTCTTAGTATGATCTAGTTGTGTGTTTTGCTTTATCATCCTTCTATGTAATCGAGTCCGTGAGCTATATAATAAAGATTAGTGTTGAGTCAAGGGCTTGATTATTTTGCCATGATCCTAAGGGAATAAAAGAAAAGAGAAAGAAATAAAAAGAAACAAAGAGATCGTGTGAATCTTATGGAGAGTAATGAGCTCACATAGAAAGAGTATGATGAATAAAAGTTGCTAAGAGTTGACAAGCGGTCATCGTTGCAATTAATAGGAAGTAATAAAGAAAGAGAGGTCTTCACATATAAATATACTATCTTGGACATCTTTTATGATTGTGAGCACTCATTAAAATATGACATGATAAAGAGTTGACATTGGACAAGGAAGACAATGTAATGGGTTATGTTTTCTTACATCTGAGATAAATTATATTGTCTTGGATCTTCCAACATGATGAGCTTGCCTTTCCCCCTCATGCTAGCCAAATTCATTGCACCAAGTAGAGATACTACTTGTGCTTCTAAATACCCTTAAACCAGTTTTGCCATGAGAGTCCACTATACCTACCTATGGATTGAGTAAGATCCTCTAAGTAAGTTGTCATCGGTGCAAGCAATAAAAATTGCTCTCTAAATATGTATGACTTATTAGTGTGGGAGAAAATAAGCTTTACACGATCGTGTGATATGGAAGAAATAAAAGCGACAGACTGCATAATAAAGGTCCATATCACAAGTGGCAATATAAAAGTGACGTTCTTTCGCATTAAGATTTTGTGCATCCAACCATAAAAGCGCATGACAACCTCTGCTCCCCTCTGCGAAGGGCCTATCTTTTACTTTTATCTCCTACATTGCATAAGAGTCATGGTGATTTTCACCCTTCCTTTTTACACTTTATCCTTTGGCAAGCACAATATGTTGGAAAGATCCTGGTATATATGGCTAATTGGATGTGAGTTTTCATGAACTATTACTGTTGACATTACCCTTGAGGTAAAATGTTGGGAGGCAAAACTATAAGCCCCTATCTTTCTCTGTGTCCGATTAAAACTCCATACCCATAAGTATTGCGTGAGTGTCAGCAATTGTGAAAGACTATATGGACTTGCTGAAAAGCTCTTATACATTGACTCTTGCCTATGTTATGATAAATTGCAATTGCTTCAATGACTGAGATTGTAGCTTGTTAGTTTTCAATGAAGTTTATGATTCATACTTGATATTGTGATTGAATTATTACTCTAGCATCAGAGATTATATGACAAGAATTATATGAGTTGCTGTTCTAAGAATGATCATGATGCCCTCATGTCTGTATTTTATTTTTATCGACACCTCTATCTCTAAACACGAGGACATATTTTTCGATTTCGGCTTTTCGCTTGAGGACAAGCGAGGTCTAAGCTTGGGGGAGTTGATACGTGTAACACCCTCAATGCGGCTATATCTCCCACGTGTTGAAGCACGACTTAGAGGCATGACCGCATTGAAAGCAATGTTGCAAGTGAGGTAATCTTCACAACAACCCATGTAATACAATAAGGGAAAAGGATACATAGTTGGCTTACACTCGCCACGTCACACAAATGCATAAGTATCATTACATTCATCCAAATACACTCAAGCTCCGACTACGGAACCAAAATAAAGATAAACCCCAAATGCAACATAGTCCCTGATTGCCCCAACTGGGCACCACTGCTGATCATCTGGGAAAGACACGTAGTATCGTCCTGAGTCCTCATCGAACTCCCACTTGAGCTCTGTCGAATCACCTGGAATGACATCATCTGTCCCTGCATCTGGTTTTGGAAGGAATCTGTGAGTCACGGGGACTCAGCAATCTCACACCCTCATGATCAAGACTATTTAAGCTTATAGGAAGGGTAAAGGTATGATGTAGAGCTGCAGTAAGCGACTAGCATATATAGTGGCTAACATACGCAAATGAGAGCGAGAAGAGAAGGCAAAAGCACGGTCGAGAAACTATGATCAAGAAGTGATCCTAGAACAACCTACGCTCAAGCATAACTCCAACACCGTGTTCACTTCCCGGACCCCGCCGAGAAGAGACCATCACGGCTACAAACGCAGTTGATGCATTTTAATTAAGTTAAGGTTTCAGGTTTTCTACAACGGGACATTAACAAATTCCCATCTTCCCATAACCACGGGCATGGCTTTCGAAAGATCAAATCCCTGCAGGGGTGTCCCAACTTAGCCCATCACAAGCTCTCACGGTCAACAAAGGATATTCCTTCTCCCAAGACAATCCGATCAGACTCGGAATCTCGGTTACAAGACATTTCGACAATGGTAAAACAAGACCAGCAAGACCGCTCGATGCGTCGACATCCTGATAGGAGCTGCACATATCTCGTTCTCAGGGCAACACCGGATGAGTGCTCCGTACAACTAAAACCAGCCCTCAAGTTTCCCTGAGGTGGCGCTGCAAAGGACTCTAGTTCGGACCAACACTTAGACAAGCACTGGCCCGGGGGGTTAAAATAAAGATGACCCTCGGGATGCGCAACTCCCAAGGGAAAAAGGCTAGGTGGCGAATGGTAAAACCAAGGTTGGGCCTTGCTAGAGGAGTTTTATTCAAAGCGAATGTTCAAGGGGTTCCCATAATAACCCAAGCGTGTAAGGAACGCAAAATCAAGGAACATAACACCGGTATGACGGAAACTAGGGCGGCAAGAGTGGATAAAAACACCAGGCATAAGGCCGAGCCTTCCACCCTTTACCAAGTATATAGATGCATTAAAATAAATAAGAGATATTGTGATATCCCAAAAAGTAAACATGTTCCAACAAGGAACAACTCCAATCTTCACCTGCAACTAGCAACGCTATAAGAGGGGCTGAGCAAAGCGGTAACATAATCAAACAACAGTTTGCTAGGACATGGTGGGTTAGAGGTTTGACATGGCAATGTGGGGGGCATGATAAGCAAGTGGTAGGTATCGTAGCATAGGCATAGCAAAAGAGCGAGCATCTAGCAAGCAAAGATAGAAGTGATTTCGAGGGTATGGTCATCTTGCCTGCAAAGTTCTTAGAGTTGACTTGATCCTCGTAAGCGTACTCAACGGGCTCCTCGATCACGTAATCGTCTCCCGGCTCTACCCAAAGCAAGAACAACAAGCAAAAGGAACACAATCAACCACGTGCAATGCACAAACAACATGATGCAAACATGGTATGATATGCGGGATACGATATGTGATGCATATGCATGATTTGGAAAGGGATGAGTGAACCTGGCCTCAACTTGGAAATCCAAGAGTGCCACTGGAAAGAGAGGTTGATTTCGGTCGAAATCGATATAAAGATCACCGGAATCGGATACATGGTTTGCAAATGACAAGCAAAACAAATATGGCACCGGTGTGCGATAATCAGCACGAGACCACCTAAATGCATCAAGAGCAACATGGTACAGCAATCCAACATGACAACAAAATACATGGCAGGGAACCACTCAAGATGCTTGACAAAATATGAACACTGAGCTACGGCTAATTCACTCATTAACAGGTTCAAACAAGCATGGCAAAAGTGCAAATGATAATAGGTTTCAGACTTAGTGAAATTAACAGCATGTCAGGAATTTAACATCAGGAAGCAATGTTTAGAGCAATGAAACAATATGCTACAGGAACATATCATGGCAAGGCAAGGCATGGCATGAAGCTACTCAAAGCATACAACAAAAGTCCCTTACTGACCATAAGCCAAAAGGAATTAGAAAATACAATTGCAACCACATGAACATAGCAATTATCGTTAACAGATTCAGACTTAGTGAAAAACTGGAACATGGCAAAACAGATATCAAGTAGGCATGTTTATGAGCTTGATGCACTCACCACAAGGCATTGCATGATAAACTAAGCATACACCCAGCAAGTAGACATGGTATAGAAGCTAGACATGGCAAGAACAACATCATATCATGCATGGATCAATTACAACAAGCTCGGCAAAATTGCTAAACATGTTAACAATCTGCCAGGAACACAATATAGCAAAAGTAGAGCTCTATTGACTCAAGCTAGGGTGCTCCATAAATGCAAACAAAGACATGGATGGATAGAGCACCACAATATCTACAAAACATCCTTACTGATCATGCTCAAAAGATGCACGGATCACTAGGAATCAACATGAACATATGGCATAAAAAATATAAACAGGACAAGGACTTAGAATATTCAGCAACATTAAGTAGGCTACTTTGCATGCTTGTGCTAGTCACCACAGAGATCACAAAAATACATGGCATACACCCCTGTAAAGATGGCATGGCATACTTCAAAATACATGTAGAGCTCAGGGTCATAGCATGCACACATTAATCATGGCAAAAATGACAAAAGTGCATTTGCTGATATGAATCTGAAACTAACATCACATAGCCCTCTTCCAACAGAATTTCAGGCATCAAGATGAGCTCAAATGAACATGATGCAATGAGATGAAATGGAGTACTCGTCGAGATGAACATTTCGATATGCTACACGCATGAATCAGAGCAACTGTGATGAAGTTATGGCATGAAGAAGTATGAAAATAATTACTGGGACTTAGTGGAAATTCAACCTCTCCGAGAAAGTCAACGGGATTGGACGGAGCGGGATGACGAGATCCGGGACGCGTTTGGTTCGGGGAAGTGGTGGATCTGGTCCACCCTCACCGGATCCGAGCGGCGAAGCTCTTCGGCGAGCTCGCAACTCCGGCGAGGTGAGTTCCTCCAGCGAGCTTGAGCGGGTCCATGGCGGCGAGGTGGGGCGGAGCAAGACGAGACCGGCGAGGTCCGGACGACGAGCGGCGCGGCCGG
>NC_057794.1:95606806-95625968 GCF_018294505.1 Triticum aestivum
GGTGCGGGGCGCCCGAGGCGGCGGGGATGCCCAGGCATGGGGCCGGCGACCAGATGGGCCGGGCGGGCCGGCCGTGGGCCAGCAGGGCCACGGCAGCGTGCTGTGGAGAGAGAGAGACGGGGCTGAGGTGGCGCGTCGCGATTCACTGAGGGGTGGTGCGGCGGTGACGTGTCGCCTCGCCATTGGTCGGACGACGTGGCGGTGGGGTGGACGCATCCGCCGACGGCGGACATGTCCGATGGCGCGGAGGGAAGTTAGGGTAGGGTTTGATCTGCGTGGATTTTTCGGGGGAGGCCACATATTTATAGGTAGAGGGAGCTAGGAGAGTCCAAATGAGATGCGGTTTTCGGACACGCGATCGTGATCAAACGATCTAGATGATGGAGGGGGTTTAGGTGGGTTTTGGGCCACTTTGAAGGGGTGTTGGGCTGAAACATACACGAGGCCTTATCGGTCCCTCGGTTAACCATTGGAGTATCAAACGAAGTCCAAATGGTACGAAACTTGACAGGCGGTCTACCGGTAGTAAACCAAGGCCGCATGAAAAGTCTCGGTCCAATCCGAAAACGTTTAACACCCGCACATGAAAAGAGGTAGAAAGGGGCACCGGGTGACATAGGAGCGCCGGATTGCCAAACGGACAACGGGGAAAAAGCTTGGATGCATGAGACAAACAAGTATGCAAATGAAATGCACATGATGACATGATATGAGATGCATGACACGCAAGCAATGACAAGGCAACAACAGCGAATAACTGGAGGACACCTGGCCATCGGTCTCGGGGCGTTACAATACGTCCATTTTGCATCATGCTTTTATATCAATATTTATTGCATTATGGGTTGTTATTACACATTATGTCACGATACTTATGCCTATTCTCTCTTATTTTACAAGGATTACATAAAGAGGGAGAATGCCGGCAGCTGGGATTCTGGGCTGGAAAAGGAGCAAATATTAGAGACCTATTCTGCACAGCTCCAAAAGTCCTAAAACTTCACGGAAGATGTTTTCCAAATATATAAAAAATATTGAGCGGGAGAAACTCACCAGGGGGCCTCACCCTGCCCACGAGGGCCCCCTAGTGGCCCTCCGATGGCCATCTTCTACTATATGGAGTCTTTCGATGGGAGAAAATCCATAAGCCATCTTCTCGGACGAAACTCCGCCTCCACGAGGCGGAACCTTGGCGGAACCAATCTAGGGCTCTGGCGGAGCTGTTCTGCCAGGGAAACTTCCCTCCCGGAGGGGGAAATCATCGCCATCGTCATCACCAACACTCCTCTCATCAGGAGAGGGCAATCTCCATCAACATATTCATCAGCACCATCTCATCTCAAAACCCTAGTTCATCTCTTGTATCCAATTCTTGTCTCTAAGTCCGGGATTGGTGCTAGTAGGTTGCTAGTAGTGTTAATTACTCATTGTAGTTGATGCTAGTTGGTTTAATTGGTGGAAGATCATATATTCAGATCCTATATGCATATTAATACCCCTCTGATTATGAACATGTTTATGCTTTGTGAGTAGTCACTTTTGTTCCTGAGGACATCGGAGAAGTCTTGCTATTAGTAGTCATGTGAATTTCGTATTCGTTCGATATTTTGATGAGATGTATGTTGTCTCTCCTCTAGTGGTGTTATGTGAACATCGACTACATGACACTTCACCATTGTTTGGGCCTAGAGGAAGGAATTGGGAAGTAATAAGTAGATGATGGGTTGCTAGAGTGATAGAAGCTTAAACCCTAGTTTATGCGTTGCTTCGTAAGGGGCTGATTTGGATCCATATGTTTCATGCTATGGTTAGGTTTACCTTAATACTTTTGTTGTAGTTGCGGATGCTTGCAATAGAGGTTGATCATAAGTGGGATGCTTGTCCAAGTAACGGCAGCACCCAAGCACCGGTCCACCCACATACCAAATTATCAAAGTACCGAACGCGAATCATATGAACGTGATGAAAACTAGCTTGACGATATTCCCATGTGTCCTCGGGAGCGCTTTACATCATATAAGAGTTTGTCCAGGCTTGTCCTTTGCTACAAAAAGAATTGGGCCACCTTGCTGCACCTTATTTACTTTTGTTACTTGTTGCTCGTTACAAATTATCTTATCACAAAACTATCTGTTACCACTTATTTCAGTACTTGCAGAGAATACCTTGCTGGAAACCGCTTATCATTTCCTTCTGCTCCTTGTTGGGTTCGACACTCTTACTTATCAAAAGGACTACGATAGATCCCCTATACTTGTGGGTCATCAGTTCTCTCTCAGAAAATGTATGAGTGTAGGCATGTTCTGATGGCTCTCTCTATAAATGAAGAGTGGGTGGAGGGGTATATATAGCCTCCACACAAAATCTAACCGTTACACACATATCACCAAACTTGGTGGGGCCGAATAACGAAACTCGGTTGGACCGATTTAGTTCAAAATGTGAACATTAGGATTTTCGGTGGGACTGACATGTCAACTCGGTGAGACCGATTCCATTAGGGTTAGGGCATAACGTAATCTCGGTGAGACCGATTACACAAACTTGGTGGGACCGATTTGGGTAATAAGCTAACCAGAGAGTTGGTCAAGCAAACTCGGTGGGACCAATTCGCTCATCTCGGTGAGACCGAAATGTTACGAAGGAGAAACAGAGAGTTTGCATTGCGAACTCGGTGGGACCGATCGCTCATTTTGGTTGGACCAAAACGTTACTAAGGGAAATAGAGAGTTTGCAAACCCATCTAGGTGAGACTGAGACCCCTATCGGTGAGACCGAAATGACTAGGGTTTTGTGGCAGTGGCTATGTCAACTGAACTCGGTGGCGCCAGATAGAAAGTTTTGGTGGGGCCGAGTTTGACTTTTGGTTTGGGACATATGTGGATATGAGAAAGTGGTTGAGGGTTTTTGGAGCATATCACTAAGCATTTTGAGCAAGTAGCCCATTAAGCAACACCTCATCTCCTTTTAATAGTATTAGCTTTTCCTATGGACTCAATGTGATCTTGGATCACTAAAAGTAAAATGTAGAGTCTTGAGCTTTAGAGCTTGAGCCAATATTTTTTCCTTAGCATTTTGAGGGGTCCACATTTCTAATCCATGCTATGCCAATCATTGAGCTTTACTGAAATATTTATCTTGAAATAGCATTAGCTCAATGAGCTATATGTTGTTAGGAATTGTCAAAACCACCCAGGGATAGTTGCACTTTCACAATGGCATAATCAACTAGCGAGCAATAATAGTAAATCTTGGATGACAACACTTTCTCAAAACAATCATTATATCATATAACAAGATGGTATCTCGCTAGCCCTTTCTGAGACCGCAAAATATAAAAGCAGAGCACCTCTGAAGTTCAAGGACTGACTGGACATTGTAATTCATGGTAAAAGAGATCTACTCATACTCAATGTAAATTAATAGTAATGCATGCAAATGACAGAGGTGCTCTCCAACTGGTGCTTTTTAATAAGAGGATGATGACTCAACATAAAAGTAAATAGATAGGCCCTTCGTAGAGGGAAGTAGGGATTTGTAGAGGTGCCAGAGATTGATTTTTTAAATAGAGATAAATAATATTTTGAGTGGTATACTTTCATTTCAACATAACAACCGAGAGATCTGGATATCTTCCATGCTACACACATTATAGGCGGTTCCCAAACAGAATGGTAAAGTTTATACTCCCCCACCACCAACAAACATCAATCCATGGCTTGTCCGAAACAACGGGTGCCTCCAACTAACAACAATCCTGGGGGAGTTTTGTTTGTAATTATTTTAATTTAAGCATGGGACTTGGCATCCCGGTTACCAGCCATTTTCTCGTGAATGAGGAGCGGAGTCCACTCCTCGTGAGAATAACCCGCCTAACATGGAAGATATAGACAGCACTAGTTGATACATGAGCTATTCGAGCATACAAAGCAGAATTTCATTTGAAGGTTTAGAGTTTGGCACCTACAAATTTACTTGGAACGACAGGTAGATACCGCGTACAGGAAGGTATGGTGGACTCATATGGAATAACTTTTGGGTTTTATGGAAGTGGATGCACAAGCAGTATTCCCGCTTAGTACAAGTGAAGGCTAGAAAGAGACTGGGAAGCGACCAGCTAGAGAGCGACAACAGTCATGAACATGCATTAAAATTAATCAACACTGAGTGCAAGCATGAGTAGGATATAATTCACCATGAACATAAATATCGTGGAGGCTATGTTGATTTTGTTTCAACTACATGCGTGAACATGTGCCAAGTCAAGCCACTCGAATCGTTCAAAGGAGGATACCACCCTATCATACCACATCACAACCATTTTAATAGCATGTTGGCACGCAAGGTAAACCATTATAAACTCCTAGCTAATTAAGCATGGCATGAGCAACTATAATCTCTAATTGTCATTGCAAACATGTTTCATTCATAATAGGCTGAATCAGTAACGATGAACTAATCATATTTACAAAAAACAAGATAGGTCGAGTTCATACCAGTTTCTCTCATCTCAATCAGTCCATCATATATCGTCATTATTGCCTTTCACTTGCACAACCGAACGGTGTGGATAATAATAATAGTGCACGTGCATTGGACTAAGCTGGAATATGCAAGCATTCAATACAAGGGAGAAGACAAGGTAACATGGGCTCTTTGTTAGATCAACAATAAGGCATATGAGAGCCACTCAACATTTCATCATGGTCTTCTCCTCTCGACCCCCAAAGAAAAGAAAAGAAACAAAAATATTTACACAGGAAAGCTCCCAACAAGCAAAAGAAGAACGAGAAATCTTTTTGGGTTTTCTTTTAATTATTACTACTACAAGCATGGAAAGTAAACTAACTAAAAGCTACGAATATTTTTTTTCTTAAGGTTTTTCAAACACACAAGAAGAATGCTGGAAAAGAAAATAAACTATCATGGATAGTACAATGAAAAAGTATGAGCACCGACAACTAGAATGAGCATGTGAATATGAATGTAATGTCGGTGAGAAATACGTACTCCCCCAAGTTTAGGCTTTTGGCCTAAGTTGGTCTAGGGCCATGGCTCAAAGTTGCCCTCTCCGGTGTACGGAGGAGTGTCCTCTGGGTGCCACTGGTTGGCGATCTCCTCCGGATCCCACTGATAAACACTGTCGATAAGGGTCAAGGGATGGCTCCGGCTCAGGCTCTGGAGCTGGTGTCAGGCTCTAGTATGCATAAATGGCCTCCGGCAAAATGAGGTACGTGCCTGAAAATATGTTAAACAAAGAGGGCGCGGGCAAGGTAATAATCTCACTGTATTTCTCAAATATCAATTTATACTTAAGCATCTTCTTCTTATCTTTAACAATGAAATCATGTGCTACCATACTCTTATAATCTAGAAAAATAGGGGGCAGCAACTTTTCCTCTTTCTCATAATGCCTAATAGGTATCCTAAAGTGTGCAGCAAGGCGCGAAGCAAAGATGCCTCCGAAGATGGGGCCCTTTGTACGGTTCATATTTAATCGTTTAGCAACAATAGCGCCTAAACTGAAAGTGGTATCATGAAACAAAGCATGGCACAAAATAGCAATATCAGGGGCACTGAGATTTCCACTGTTCCCGCGACCAATTAAGCATCTACTAGCAAATATTGCAAAGTAACGTAGGACAGGAAAATGTATGCTAGTAATTCTTGCATCGGAAAATTTCCTCGTTTCGCCTACAATAATCATATCAATAAACCCCCTCCACATCATTACAATGTGGTTCCCCTATGCTGCCCGCAAAGGGTATCTTACAGACCCGACAAAAATCATATAGTGACATCTCCTTAACCTCGTCATATAAGTGAAATTCCACTGAAGGTGATGATTTCTTAGCATGAAAGTAAAAAAATTTGCATGAAAATATTAGTGAGTAGGAGATACTGTTCGCGCTGGTCGTGGAGGAAATCGATGAGGCCTGCATTCTCAGCCAAATAATAAAAGTCCTCATAAATCCCGGCTGCTCTCAAGAACTCATCACAAGGCCATTCGCACGGCCGAACCTCCACAGTGCGAGGGAGATTATATTTGGGCTTCTTATTCTCTTCACTTTGCTTATCCTTCGAGCTTCGGCTCGAAGAGCCCCTCAACAATCTTTTCATCATTTTCTTTCTCTGAAAATTTTCTGAAATTTTTAGTGACTCAAAATAAAAGTGAACCAAACTTAACAAGATTGATAGCAACTACTCCTACAAGTGCCTAGAGGCCATATCAAGCATTAAAACTACTTTTGACCACATAAATTTGACATGCAAGCTCAAGAACAGGGTCACCTAAGCAGAAAAAATTTGCAATAGATAAAGCACTAGAACAAAAACTAATTGGACCAATGGAGGAGTCACATACCGAAGAACAATCCCCCAAAACAGTTTTGTGAATGGAGGTTTGAGCAAGGAGATCGAAAATGGCAACAAGATGAGCTAGAACACATGTTTGAGTTGTGGGATGATTTTTTCTGGAGGAAGACGAAGTGTGTGGGTGCAGGAATAAGTGGAGGGGGCCCACATGGGGTCCACGAGGCAGGGGGTGCGCCCTGGACCCTTGTGGCCAGGTGGTAGGTCCCCCTGGTGTGTTCTCAGTGCCAATAATTCTTAAATATTCTACAAAAAATCATCTAAAATTTTCAGGACATTTGGAGAACTTTTATTTTCAGGGTATTTTTTATTGCAAGGATAATTCAAAAAACAGACAGAAAATACTATTTTTTCTTTATTTAATCTAAATAACAGAAAGTAAAAAAGAGGGTACACAGAGTTGTACTTTCTAACTTCATCTATCTCATGCTCATCAAAAGGAATCCACTAACAAGGTTGATCAAGTCTTGTTAACAAACTCTTTCCGAACAACATGAAACCGAAGAATTTTCGAATAACACTAAGTTACCTCAACGGGGATATGCATGTCCCCAATAATAAGAATATCATATTTCTTTTTGACAGTAGGAAGAGGGAATTCGAAACCTCCAATAATGATCATTGAAGTTTTTCCAATAGAATTTATACTATGGACTTGAGGTTGTTTCCTCGGAAAATGTATTGTATGCTCATTACCATTAACATGAAAAGTGACATTGCCTTTGTTGCAATCTATAACAGCCCCTGCGGTATTCAAAAAGGGTCTACCAAGAATAATAGACATACTATCATCCTCGGGGATATCAAGAAAAACAAAATTCGTTAAAATAGTAATGTTTGCAACCACAACAGGCACATCCTCACAAATACTGACAGGTATAGCAGATGATTTATCAGCCATTTGCAAAGATATTTCAGTAGGTGTCAACTTATTCAAATCAAGTCTATGATATAAAGAGAGGGCATAACACTAACACCGGCTCCAAGATCACATAAAGCAGTTTTAACATAGTTTCTTTTAATGGAGCATGGTATAGTTGATACTCCTGGATCTCCTAGTTTCTTAGGTATTCCACCTTTAAAAGTATAATTGGCAAGCATGGTGGAAATTTTAGCTTTCGGTATCTTTCTTTATTTGTGACAATATCTTTCATATACTTAGCATAAGGGTTCATCTTAAGCATATCAGTCAAACGCATACGCAAAAATATAGGTCTAATCATTTCAGCAAAGCGCTCAAAATCCTCATCATCCTTTTTCTTGGATGGTTTAGGAGGAAAAGGCATGGGTTTCTGAACCCATGGTTCTCTTTCTTTACCGTACTTCCTAGCAACGAAGTCTCTCTTATCATAACGTTGATTCTTTGATTGTGGGTTATCAAGATCAATAGTAGGTTCAATCTCTACATCATTGTTATTGCTAGGTTGAGCATCAACATGAACATCATCATTAATATTATCACTATGTTCATGTTCATTACCAGATTGTGTTTCAACATCAGAAATAGAAATATCATTGGGATTCTCAGGTATGTCAACAACAGGTTCACTAGAAGCATGCAAAGTAGGTATGTCAACAACAGGTTCACTAGAAGCATGCAAAGTCCTATCATTTTTCTTTTTTCTTCTTCTTAGAAGAACTAGGTGCATCAACATTAGTTATCTGAGAATCTTGCTCAACTCTCTTAGGGTGGCCCTCAGGATACAAAGGTTCCTGAGTCATTTTACCCCCTCTAGTCACAACTCTAACAGCATTATCATTTTTCTTATTATTTAATTCATTGAGCAAATAATTTTGAGCTTTAAGCACTTGTTCTACTTGAGTGATAACCATAGAAGCATGTTTACTAATAAGTTTAAGTTCACATTTAACTCTAGACATATAAACACTCAAGTTTTCAATCATATAGGCATTACGTTTCAATTGTCTACCAACATAAGCATTGAAGTCTTCTTGTTTAACAATAAAATTATCAAACTCATCCAAGCATTGGCTAGCAGACTTATTACGAGGAATATCACCTTCATCAAATCTATAGAGAGAATTTACCTTTACTACCTATGTCGGGTTATCAATACCATGTATTTCTTTAATAGGTGGTAAATTCTTAACATCTTCAGCTTTAATACCTTTTTCTTTCATAGATTTCTTTGCCTCTTGCATATCTTCAGGACTGAGAAATGAAATACCCCTTTTCTTCAGAGTTGGTTTAGGAGTTGGTTCAGGAAGTGTCCAATCATTATCATTACTCAACATATTATTCAATAGCAATTCAGCTTGATCCACAGTTCTTTCCCTGAAAACACAACCAGTACAACTATCCAGGTGGTCTCTAGAAGCATCGGTTAGTCCATTATAAAAGATATCAAGTATTTCATTTTTCTTGAGAGGATGATCAGGAAAAGCATTAAGTAATCGTAGAAGCCTCCCCCAAGCTTGTGGGAGACTCTCTTCTTCAATTTGCACAAAATTATATATTTCCCTTAAGGCAGCTTGTTTATTATGAGCAGGGAAATATTTAGTAGAGAAGTAATAAATCATATCCTCGGGACTACGCACACAACCAGGATCAAGAGAATTAAACCATATTTTAGCATCACCCTTTAATGAGAACGTAAATAACTTAACGATATAGTAGTAACGAATTTTTTCCTCATTAGTGAATAGGGTGGCTATATCATTCAATTTAGTAAGATGTGCCACAACAGTTTCAGATTCATGGCCATAAAAAGGATCAGATTCAACCAAAGTAATTATCTCGGGGTCGACAAAGAAATCATAATCCTTATCAGAAATACAGATAGGTGAAGTAGCAAAAGAAGGGTCATATTTCATTCTAGCATTCAAAGATTTTTCTTTCAGCTTACCTAACAGTTTCTTAAGATCATATCTATCATTGCAAGCTAAAAAATCTCTAGCAGTTTCTTCATCCATAACATAACCCTCAGGCACATCAGACAATTCATATCTAGGGGGGAATCTTCATCATCACTTTCATCAATATTATCAGTTTCAATAACTTCATTCTCTCTAACCCTAGCAAGTTGTTCATCGAGAAATTCACCTAATGGCACAGTATTATCAAGCATAGAAGTAGTTTCATCATAAGTATCATGCATAGCAGAAGTGGCATCAGCAATAACATGCGACATATCAAAATCAGTAGCAGGTGTAGGTGTCACAAGTTTACTCAAAATAGAAGGTGAATCAAGTGCAGAGCTAGATGGCAGTTCCTTACCTCCCCTCTTAGTTGAGGGAAAAATCTTGGTTCTTTCATCTTTCAAGTTCCTCATAGTGATCAACAGATATAAATCCCAAGTGACTCAAAGAATAGAGCTATGCTCCTCGGCAACGGCGCCAGAAAATAGTCTTGATAACCCACAAGTATAGGGGGTCGCAACAGTTTTCAAGGGTAGAGTATTCAACCCAAATTTATTGATTCGATATAAGGGGAGCCAAAGAATATTCTCAAGTATTAACAGTTGAGTTGTCAATTCAACTGCACCTTAAAGACTTAATATCTGCAACAAAGTATTTAGTAGCAAAGTAATATAGAAGTAACGGTAACGGTGGCAAAAGTAACAATATTGGTTTTGTAGTGATTGTAACAGTGGCAACGGTAAAGTAACTAAGCAAAGATCAATATGTGAAAAGCTCGTAGGCAATGGATCAGTGATGGATAATTATGTCGGATGTGATTCCTCATGCAACAGTTATCACATAGGGTGACACAGAACTAGCTCCAGTTCATTAATGTAATGTAGGCATGTATTCTGAATATAGTCATACGTGCTTATGGAAAAGAACTTGCATGAAATCTTTTGTCCTACCCTCCCGTGGCAGCGGGGTCCTATTGGAAACTAAGGTATATTAAGGCCTCATTTTAATAGAGTACCGGAACAAACCATTAACACTTAGTGAATACATGAACTCCTCAAACTAAGGTCATCACCGGGAGTGGTCCCGATTATTGTCACTTCGGGGTTACCGGATCATAACACATAGTAGGTGACTATTGACTTGCAAAATAGGATCAAGAACTCACATATATTCATGAAAACATAATAGGTTCAGATCTGAGACCATGGCACTCGGGCCCTAGTGACAAGCATTAAGCATAGCAAAGCCATAGCAACATCAATCTCAGAACATAGTGGATACTAGGGATCGAACCCTAACAAAACTAACTCAATTACATGATAAATCTCATCCAACCCATCACGGTCCAGCAAGCCTACGATGGAATTACTCACGCACGGCGGTGAGCATCATGAAATTGGTGATGGAGGAAGGTTGATGATGACGATGACGATGGCGACGAATTCCCCTCTCCGGAGCCCCGAATGGACTCCAGATCAGCCCTCCCGAGAGAGATTAGGGCTTGGGGGCGGCTCCGTATCGTAAAACGCGATGAATCCTTCTCTCTGTTTTTTCTCCCCGAACGTGAATATATAGAGTTGGAGTTGAGGTTGGTGGAGCCTCGGGCGGGGGGCGCCCCCACCCTCGTGGATAGGGTGTGGCTCCCCTGGTGCTGATTCTTTCGCTAGTATTTTTTATAAATTCTAAAAATATTCTCCGTGAAGTTTGAGGTCATTCCGAGAACTTTTATTCTGCACGAAAATAACACCATGGCAATTCTGCTGAAAACAGCGTCAGTCCGGGTTAGTTCCATTCAAATCATGCAAGTTAGAGTCCAAAACAAGGTCAAAAGTGTTTGGAAAAGTAGATACAATGGAGAGCCAGAATAAAGCATTAACACATAGGGAATATATGAACTCCTCAAATTACAGCCATCCCCGGAGAGTATCCTAATTATTGTCACCTTGGGGTCTACGGATTGAACAATAATAAGTGCATATAACTAGCAGATAGGATCAAGAACTCAAATATCACTACTGCAGGATGGTGCAAACACGACACTACAATCAGAGACCCTTCGATAAAACTGTGTGTGATGCATTAATCGCAAACGGTGATGTAATAAAACCGTCAAAAAAAACAAAACATTTGCGAAGGCGAAGACATCAAACACGATTCAGATTATAGTTGTGTGTGTGTGATGCGTGGCATACAATTCACTTGAATGAATTGTTTGCGTAAGATTAACAACAGAACCCGGCAACCAGATGAAGGTGTGTGCCATATACGGCATACAGTTCATCCGGATGACTGTTTGTGATTAGGCAACACAATAAAAATGGTCGGGTAGATCAAGGTGTGTGCGACAGATGTCATACAGTTCACTCGGATGAACTGTTTGCCATGAGCCGAGACAGCAGAAACGGTTCAACTTAACAAGATGTGTGTGATACGCGGCAAACAGATCCGTAATCAGAAATGTGTGCAAAGACCGATAATAATACATACAATTTCTGATAATAAGTCGTGTGTGTTGTGGGCAAACGTTTGCTGGAATACAATTGTCAGCGGGTGATGAATTCATCACCAACGGGTTCTCTAGTATGGTTTGTGCGTGATGTCATTGCATACAAAACAATAATATGTGTACTTATAACTTATAAGGACTGGATTTCATAATCAAATTGAACATCCAATTACATAGGTGGCTAGTACACACATGACATTTACACACACCAAAGTATGTTCCAAAATGGCTAGAAAACTCAAATAATGTATAAGAAGGCGAGATGAACCCTGAATAATTTCATATTTTTAGAACGATACTCATATCGTTGCATGTTGCCTCTAAAATAAATTAAGGTGAAAAGAGACAGTGTATGGTTTCCCACACATAAGTGACAAGTTCTCTCTTGGAACCATGAGGTTTCTTGAGAGAAACTCCGGTTTGTAAGAAGTTTATACCAAAACTTGTCTCAAATTATATATATTTTTATCATAACATGTTGATGCCATGTCATAACATCATGCCAAGTTTCATGATTTTCAGGCGAGTTTTGGATTTACAGTAATTTTAAAATCAGGTTTCTGAATGTTTACTGTCGAGTGGACGCCACCTTGGATAGGATTTTTCTCGTGAGTCCCAAATGTCAGAATCAAAATCTGTCACTACCATGCAATTTTTCTTATTAAAAATTATAGTTCATTTGGTGTACTAGCTGAAAATAAGTTTGTGGGTGTTGGCGGACGCTTAAAAATTTACGGATTCTGTAATAAACAATGATCTCAATACAGGCAAACAAACAATATCCAAATGTTAGTTTTTGGCCTGCTTTTCTCTACCAAACTCAACTGGGTCAGACACGCCAGTGTTTCTTCACCCGTTTCTCATCCACACCCACGCCTTTCATAGAAGTACCAACTGATCAGCAACGCCACGTGTGAAGAAGCGCACGGGCCGCCTCATCACCTCTTCTGCTCCCCCTGCCCCCACTTCCACACATTGCTCCAATCTTCTTCTCCCTCCAATGGCGCCCGCGCCCACCACCCCCTCCTTCCTCCGGCCCCCGCCGCTGCACCCCCACCGCATCCGCCTCCCCGCCCCTCCTCCCTCCGCGTCCTTCCGCCTCTCCGAAATCCTCGGCGGCCGCGGCCTCTGCAATGGTGAGGTCGGCATCCGCAAGGAGCTCCTTTCGCCCACCCCGCCCTCACCTCCTCCATCCACGCCCTCAGGAGACTCCTCACCAGGAAGCGCTGAGTCGGACCCGCCGGCGGTGGACCCGGACGCGTTCGAGAAGGAGATGATGGGCCTCACGGGCGGCTTCCCCGGCGGCGAGGTCGGGCTCAAGGACTTCGTCGCCAAGAACCCGCCTCCCCCTCCCAAGAAAACCCAAACGGACGGGAAAGCGTCCTCCGCCGTGGTTCCGGCGGGGAGGCCGAGGGCACCCGAGCTGCCGCTGTTCCTCCCGGGCATGGTGGTGCTCGTCAAGAACCCCAACAACGCGTACCACATGTACTGCGGCATCGTGCAGCGCGTCACCGATGGGAAGGTCGGGGTGCTGTTCGAGGGCGGGAACTGGGATAGGCTCATCACCTTCGGCGTCGACGAGCTCGAGGGCCGGGAGAAGGGCCCGCCCATGGTGAACCCCAAGTCGGTCGTGCTCGAGGCGCTCGTCGCGGCCATGGACGAGGACGAGGTGGCCGAGAAGAAGAAGGAAGAGGAAGGCACGGCCGCCATAAAGGCTTGAGTTGCCATGCTTCTTGTTCATGTTCCTGCATGGATGTGTGTATGTATGTATGTGTAGTTGAAGTGTTACTCTGAATTTGGAACAAATATGGAGATAATGAAATTTAGCTTTCTTGTTAATTGCCACATGGTTGATCACATTTGATCTGAATTTCTGCTTAGATGATTTTTGGCTTGTGAGCAGCCCATCGATAGTACTCTGTCCGATTCTTGAACTAAAACCACCGCACTTAATTTGGATCGGAGAGAGTACCTCCTTTTCGGTTTATTAAACCTGCACGTATTCATGAAATAACAATTTGACAAACATAGTACGATTTATGTCACAAAAATTATATCATTAGAAACTTCAAATTATGTTACTTGTGTCATATAGGTTAAATTGTCAATTTGGGGATACACGCAAGCCAAATAAACCGGAAAATAGTATGTAATAGTATATCGTCATCCCAGAGTTCAATTTCCTTATTGAAAAGAAAAGAGTTCAATTTGTCATACGAATAAACTACTCGTCATACTGGGATTAGTGGCTTGGTGGTTATAGTTGAGCAGTACTTTTAGGGTTTCTGCCTCCCGCCGCAGGTCCGCCTCCTCTCCGGTGCCCCTAGGACTATGTGGGCGCGGTGGATCTCGGCAAGGGCCGGCGGGAGGGCTTCGTTTTTAGTCGTTTCTTTCAATTTTGCTAGGGTTTGTGTCCTGCTCAGAAAGACGAGACGGCGGCGGCTCCCTGAAGATGGAATAAAGGTCTCCCCGCCTAGCCCCCGTTTCGGTGGTGCGTCTAGCACTGTTGGTGGGCGTGTGGAGGTGTGTCTCCGGCGGATCTATCTTTGATAGATTTGCTCGGATCTCGTCGTTGTTCGTCTACGTTCGCGTTTCTTCGGATTGGATCATTCTGATCTACGTTATTCTTCATCTGCGACGGTTGTTGTTCTGGTGCGCTGGTCCTACGGGGCCTTAGCACGACGACTTCTCGACTGTCTACTACAACAAGTTGTGCCCGACTCCGGCGATGGAGGGGCGATGACGGCGGCGCGCCTTCGGCTCGCTTCAGTGCTGGTAGTCGTCGCTAGATGCTCTATGAATCTGGATGTAATTTTTATTATTTCTGGTATTTGTTGTACTGCCATGATTGAAGATGAATAAATCGGAAATTTTCTCGAAAAAAAAAATATTGGTTCACTTCGTCCCTTAATTTTTCAGGGATTTGAAGTTGGCTGCCTAGTTGATAAGTGGTTGGAATTGTGTAAATCCAGAAGTTGTTACAAATCGAAACCCGTTGGATGCTCACAGTTACAAATGAGCGGAAATATTTTTTTTGACAGAACCACGTCAGAGGGCCAGGTGCTCTGGCTTTGCATTATAGAAGAAGAGAGTTGATCCAGTTTATAAGGGAAACCGGATCGAAAACCTAATAGAGTGACCCAGTTTATGAGAAAAATCGGACCCAAAAAAAACCGCACACGCAATGAACCCTTGCCGACCACACGACCCAAGGCAACATTGCAACAAACACACACCCCCGACTCCGGAGCCGCCGCTCCGACATCCGCCGCCCGCACGCGAGCCACAACGACGCGCGGTACAGGCGCCTGGTAGCCCTTGCTACACGAGACGACCGGCCGCAGACCACGAACGTTGTACCAAACATCCGGAGCCGCCGCTCCGACATCCGCTGCCCGCACGCGAGCCACAACGCCGCACGGTTCAGGCGCCTCGTAGCCCTTGCTACACGAGACGACCGGCCGCAGACCACGAACGTTGTACCAAACATCCGGGGCCGCCGCCCCGACTTCCAGCCAGACCGACCACACAGATCGCGTCGACCGAGCCGGCGAACTGGCCACCCTCGAAGCACCAGGTCGCCGCCCATGCCAAGCAAAGCAGCGGACCTACCCCATAGGACCGCCGTTGCATGACCATTCGAGGCCGCCACCTTGGCATACATCCACCGTCCGGAGCCGCCGCTCCGGCATCCACCATCTCGGCATACCACCAGAAGCACAAAAGCCACAAGCGCCAACCGAACCTCGTCTCCAAAGATGACGCCTCCAAGAAAGATAAACGACGTCCAAGAAGACGCCGCCGCCTTCCGATCCAGCAAACTAAATCTGGGTTTTCACCCGGAAGACGAGGTTTCTTTGGTTGGAGGCGGGTCGGGGCTCTTCGACGACGCCATCAAGATGGAAACGGCGCAACAGAGCGCCTGTAACGCCCTCGATGCGGCTATATCTCCCACGTTGTCGAAGCACGTCTTAGAGGCATAACCGCATTGAAAGCAATGTCGCAAGTGAGGTAATCTTCACACAACCCACGTAATAAAATAGGGGAAGAAGTTACATAGTTGGCTTACAATCGCCACTTCACACAATTACATGAATAAAGCATTACAACATCCACATACAATCAAGGTCCGACTACGGAACCAAGATAAAAGAAGAACCCCAAATGCAACAAGGTCCCCGATCGACCCCAACTGGGCTCCACTACTGATCAACTAGAATGAAACACCACAAAGGACAAGATCTTCATCGAGCTCCTCCTGAGCTTGGTTGCGTCAACTGCACGGTCTCATCGGCACCTACAAGCTGGTTTTGGAAGTATCTGTGAGCCACGGGGACTCAGCAATCTCGCACCCTCGTGATCAAGACTATTTAAGCTTATGGGTAAGGTAAAGGTATGAGGTGGAGCTGCAGCAAGCGATTAGCCTATATGGTGGCTAACATACGCAAATGAGAGCGAGAAGAGAAGGCAAAGCACGTTCGAGAAAGTATGATCAAGAAGTGATCCTAAACAACCTACGTCAAGCATAACTCCAACACCGTGTTCACTTCCCGGACTTCGCCGGAAAGAGACCATCACGGTTACACATGCAGTTGACTCATTTTAATTAAGTTAAGGTTCAAGTTATCTACAACCGGACATTAACAAATTCCCATCTGCCCATAACCGCGGGCACGGCTTTCGAAAGTTCAAATCCCTGCAGGGGTGTCCCAACTTAGCCCATCACAAGCTCTCACGGTCAACGAAGGAATAGACCTCCTCCCGAGACATTCCGATCAAACTCGGTATCCCGGTACAACAAGACATTTCGACAGAGTAAAACTAAACCAGCAACACCGCCCGAATGTGCCGACAAATCCCGATAGGAGCTGCACATATCTCTTTCTCAGGGCACACTCAGATGAGCTCTCCATACAACTAAAACCAAACCTCGAGTTTCCCCAAGGGGGCGCTGCACAAGACTCTAGTTTGGACCAACACTCAGAGGAGCACTGGCCCGGGGGGGGGTAAAATAATGATGACCCTCGGGCTGGCCGACCCAAGGGAAAAAAAGGCTAGGTGGCGAATGGTAAAACCAATGTTGGGCATTGTTGGAAGAGCTTTACTTAAGGCGAACTGTCAAGGGGTTCCCATTATAGCCCAACCGCGTAAGGGACGCAAAATCCGGGAACATAACACCCATATGACGGAAACTAGGGCGGCAAGAGTGGAACAAAACACCAGGCATAAGGCCGAGCCTTCCACCCTTTACCAAGTATTTAGATGCATTAATTAAATAAGATATATTGTGATATCCTAACAAGTAAACATGTTCCAACAAGGAACAACATCTCCATGTTCCAACAAGGAACAAAACTTCAATCTTCACCTGCAACTAACAACGCTATAAGAGGGGCTGAGCAAAGCGGTAACATAGCCAAACAACAGTTTGCTAGGACAAGGTGGGTTAGAGGCTTGGTTCAATAATATGGGAGGCATGATAAGCAAGTGGTAGGTATTGCAGCATAGGCATAGCAAAATAGCGAGCATCTAGCAAGCAAAGATAGAAGTGATTTCGAGGGTATGGTCATCTTGCCTGAAATCCCGCAAGGAAGAAGAACGAGTCCATGAAGAAGACAAACGGACGTAGTCAAACGGGTCCTCACAAACGCGACGTTACCGGAACCAACCCGAAGAAGAAAACACCGGAAAGAAGCACACAACATAGTAAACAACCAACACATGAACATGGTATGATATGCGGGATGCGGTATGCGATGCATATGCATGATTTGACAAGGAATGCATGAACCTGGCCTCAACATGGAAATCCAAGTATGCCACTGGAAAGGTGAGATGAAATCGCTTGAAAACGATATAAAGATCGCCGGAATCGGAGTTACGGTTTGGAAATGGCAAGCAATTCAAATATGACACCGGTCTGCGATATACAGCAAGTAGCCATTTAAATGCAACAAGATGAATATGCTACAGCACTCAAACATGGCAACAAAATACATGGCAGGAATCCATTCATGATGCTTAACAAAAGATGAACACTAAGCTATGGCCAATTCATCCATTAACAGGTTCAAACAAGCATGGCAAAAATGCATTTGGTAAACAGATTTCAGACTTGGTGAAATTAACACTTGTCTGGAATTTCAGATCAGATAGCACTCTTCGGAGCAACAAAACTACATGCTACAGGAGCTGAACATGGCAAAGTAAAGCATGGCATGGAGCTACTCAAAGATCTTAACAAAAGTCCCTTAGTGACCTTGAGTCAAAAGGTATCAGAAAATACAATTGCAAGCATGTGAACATAGCAAAACATAATCAGTTTTCAGACTTAGTGAAAACTGGCACATGCTGAAATATAACTCAAGTAGGCATGTTTAAAAGCCCGATGCTCTCACTACAGAGCAAGTCATGGCAAGACAAGCATACATATATCAAGAATACACAAAATGCAAGCTAGACATGGCAAGAACAATGTCATAGCATGCACGGATCAACTACAACATCATCGGCAAAATTGCAAACAAGTTGACAATCTGCCCAGATTCACAAAGTAGCAAAAGTAGAGCTCGATTGACTCAAGATAGGGTGCTCCATAATTGCAAACAAAGACATGGATGGATAGAGAACTACAAGATTAACAAAACATCCTTACTGATCATCCTCAAAAGAGGCACGGATCACTAGGAAACAACAAGAACATATGGCATGATGAGATAAACAGCTCAAGGACTTAGTGGAATTGCAAAGTCCCTGAAAACAGAATTAGCAAGTGCACCACTTTGCAAGCTTGCACTAGTCACCACACATATCACAAAAATACATGGGTTGCACCTCTGGAAAGATGACAAAACCCTTAACAAAACATATGTAGAGCATCAGGGAATATCATGCACACAATAATCATGGCAAAAATGACAAATATCTAAATGGAGCAGCAGATCTGACAAATATCTCAAGTAGCACTCTTCTAACAGCATTTCGGGCATCAAGATGAACCCAAATGAAAATGATGCAATGGAATGAAATGATGTACTCTCTGGGATGAACATTTTGATATGCTATATGCGTGAATCGGAGCTACGGATGCAAAGTTACGGTACGACGAACATGAACACTTGGATCTGGAATTTCCGGGGACTTAGTGAAATTTACCCCGCGGAAAAAGTCAAGGGCGGACAGGGATATCCAGGACGGAGCGGTGCGGGGACGGGCGAGGGCATTTGGATCGGGGACCGGTGGATCTGGTCCCGATCCGGATCGGGTCCGGCCGGAGTTTACTCCGGCGAGCTCCATGAGCTCCGGCGAGGGACGGCAGTGGCGAGGCGGGCGCCGGTGGAGGTGGTTCGGCCAGCGGCGGAGCTCGGCGAGCCCAGGCGCGAGGCGCGGAGCCCGATGGCGACG
>NC_057794.1:95927222-95930958 GCF_018294505.1 Triticum aestivum
CACCACACACCCAAATAGTATGATTGGCCCAACATTTGTACGCTCCCACTTCATCCAACAATGTTCAATTAAGGACATTCCTCTAAAAACATCAAAAAAAGGGCATTCCTCTAAAAACGAAATTACTCCCTCCGTCTAGGTGTATAAGTCATCTTACGAAAACCAAATAATCCCAAAACACTTAGATGTGGAGCATTAATTCCTACTTCGTTTCTTGTTTCTTGACATATCAACCAATAAGAGATGTGGGACGTACATGTTTTCAATGACTCGAGACTACCAAGCACGACATGTAGTGGTTAGTTCATTGCATGCAATACTATTAATTAGCAAATAAACATTAAGTTCTCTCGTTTGTCCTTCCTTCTTAGTCATTGTGTACAACTTAAGATAACTTATTCATCTAAATGAAGGGAGTATCTAAGGATATTATATGCAAGTGTGTGACGCATAGTTCTCGAGTTGTCCGCTTCTGTCTTATGTGCGTCTACTTGATGCTTGATTGCACTAGTTTGCGAACATATCCAAGTGGCTGGACAAGTATATATTGGTAATTTTCCCACACACAAAAACCATATGGTATATTGAATAGTTTATTAGACTAGTCACAGTGAGGAGTAACTTAGAGTAGTATGTTACTACTCTATATTACTACCTTCACGGTGGGTAGTAACATATGTGATGTATCATGCATCACTTTATTAATTAGGTTGTAGACTCATCTATTCTTGATATGTGTGATATTACAGTAACTAGCTATGTTATTACATGCCTCTCTTTTTTTATTAATTACATACCACATCATTTATTTTGTCTAGATAAGTGTGATATTATCACCTATGTTACTTTCATTGTGGGTAGTTTTAGGGACCGTCTGGTTATAGAGGTGGAAGGTGAATACAAAACGGGTCAACCGGTCAAGGCATCCACCTTTTGGAGATCATCTATATGTTTTGGTGGAATAGCGGACAAGTTTCCAGTGCATGTGTATTTTCAGAATAATCCATAGCGTTAGTGTGGCTGGAAATTATGGTCAAACTGGAGTTCACACTTCCATGATTTGGAATGGGAAACTTCCAATGGAGAAGCCACGTTTAACCCACGATTCGCCCATTCCTATTGGTGATTTATGCAAAGCAAAATAATTTTGCTAATGGATTGAATGGGCTGAAAGTGAAAGCCGACAAAATGCTCTCAAAACCGATTCACTTGAGTATACATAATCCATGGCATTAGTATGCCTGGAAACTATGGTCAAACTGGCGTTCACACTTCTATGATTTGGAGATGAGAAACTTTCAATGGAGAAGCCACGTTTAACCAACGGGGTCCATTGCTGCCGGTGGTTTATGCAAACCAGATATTCCCTTCCGTTCATATTAATTGTCACTATTTTAGTATAACTTTTACAGCATATGATACAAGATAGATGTTTATATACATGACCGACACTTACCCTTATGGACAAATGCACACACTTGACCCCTAAAAGCATCTCCGAGAGGATGAGCTGGTAAGAAAGTACGAACACCTATGTAAAGTTTATGACTTGAATCCAAATGGACTGGTTCTACCATAAAAAACCTAACCAACCAAGCGTCAAACTATTTTTGTTGATAGATCAACATACATAAGTCTCGAAGCATTTAGATGCATCGGTCACGCACAAAGCCGCACAAGATATAGCCAATATGTTTCTTTTAAAGGAGGATTACCCGTGAACTCTGGATCAAATTGATGCATGCAACCATATTATTAAGTAAGGAGTCAACATGTTTTAATTTCAGTACAAGCTCACAAGTAGAGCTGAAATGAAGAACGAACAAGAAGTGCCACAACAGGCAAAAATAAAACAAGATGACTAAATACCTATCCTATTATTGGATCGTCATCCAAACATGTTGTAAGTATCATGTGCTACCGTCTTCCAACGATTGCAACCAAAAGCCATATGCTCCTTGGCTTTTGCATAGCTGAGTGACGACCACGTATGGATCCAAACAGTTGCTCTCTAGATTTCACTGAGAAAACCCCCAACACTGAGACTTTTCAGTGAAGCGTATCAGGCTCATCAGAAAGGTTAACCTCCATCAATCTGCGCACAAGATGTAGGGAACTATCCCATCTGTCCCCATTAGGGACCTTCGGAACTAATAAAGGGACCGACCCTAATATTGTACTTATGAACGCTTCTTGCGCTAGGCGGTGTTGTAGATGGATGGATATTATGTGGCTAGTGGTGTATCCGCTAATCATGTATCTTTTCAGAATCTAGTCATGGTGTCATTCCCCACGATAAATTTTGTCTTATTGAAAAAGGCTACTTTCATCCTCATCAGCCCCTTCCAGAACAGTGAATCGTTCTGTTGTACCGTAACATGTGCTAGGGTGTTGGATTGCAAGTACTTACTACGCAATATTTGGACCCACATTCCGTCGTCCTCGACAGATAGCCTGTACAGCCATTTACTGAGCAGGCACCTGTTTTTTACCTCTAGATTCTCAGTCCCTAGCCTCCCTTAGTCCTTCAGCCTACAGATTATATCCTACTTGGCCAACCTATACTTGGTTTTAATCTCGCCGCATTGCCAGAAAAGCGTGCTCGATAAAAGTCTAACATTTTCCGTACCCCCACGGGTACTTCAAAGAAAGATAATACAAATATCGACATGCTTGTAAGCACCGAATTTATCAGAATCAACCTACCCCATAAGACATGAGCTTGCCCTTCCAGCAGCTTAGCTTCTTCTCAAATCTATTCTCAATGCGCTTCCATTCCTTGTTGGTCAATTTTCGATGATGAATTGGTATTCCCATATAACTAAATAGTAGAGATCTCAATTCACATCCGAACAACTGTCTATAAGTTTCTTGTTCTTCTTTGGCATGCCCAAAAAAGAACGGTTCGCTCTTGTTGAATTTGATCTTACCCCGACAGTTATTTGAAAAGACATAGTACAAGTTTCATATTTCTAGCCTTTGCCGAATCATGTTCCATGAGAAGAGTTGTATCATCGGCATATTGTAGTATGGAGACACCATCATCAACAAGATGATGTACCAATCCACCCACCTGGCCGTCCACTTTGGCCCGACCGATAAGAACTACCAGCATATCTACCAATATTTACCTGATCCATACACTACACAACCAAAGAGAGAAAATCCTTAACAAAAAATAGAGAAGTGATTAGACAAGACCAGCTCAAACATGTAGGAAGCATAAACACCAACCAACACGAAAGAGAGGGGCAAGGTGTCAAACACGGGACTGAATAGACGGAAGGAAGCAGGCAGCAAGGCAAAAGAGGCCCTGCCAGGAGGAGTTGCTTTGGAGTTTGGAAACCGAAACTGCTGAACAGAAGGATGTTTTCTTTACTTGGACTACTAAAGAAGGAGAAGGTGCAAAATCTTAATTGCAAAGTAGGTACTAACAATCTGCTCCTAAAAGCTAAAGCAATAATGGCCTAGATCCTCAGTAAACGGTACAAGTGCCCCCACTTCCCCGATCACTGCAAGATTCAAGCGTGCACTTGTTATGTGCCCCTACATGATTCCTGCATAATGTATTCCAGTTTATCACAATGTAAAGCAATCCAGCCGGAAAAGGGACAGAACAGATCAATGGAAGTTTCTTCTTCCACCCAATCATCTTGTCCCCCGCCTTTACGGGCAACCCTCCATGGAACAACCCAGGCATCCACCCATCAGCCCCAGAGCAAAAGGCCTAAGCATA